>NC_084802.1:41781606-41786606 GCF_963169125.1 Humulus lupulus
AGGTCCTATTGTTAAGAATAGTGAATTACTATTTTCATTAACAACATTTAACCAACCAGGCAACCATATGCTTCAACCCGCGTTGAACGCTGGACCATTCGTTGAAGATAAAAGTACATCGAACCCATATAAGGTTTTACCATGAGAAGATTGTATCCATTGGGCAAATATAGGTTCGATCAAGATTTGTTTTTCCGGAGTACCAAAAGCAAGCATGACATCATTATGGACATAAAGTCCCAAAGTATGGAACCCTAGAAAGAGGCTTGCCCAACTTAAATGGGATATGATAGCTTCTTTATGGTCTAACATTCTTGACAATACATTATCCTCATTTTGTTTCGGATTGTAATCTCTAATAAAAAATATAGCTTCGTGAGCAAAAGCTCCTGTCATAATGAATCCTGCAATGTATTGGTGATGAGTATATAAAACAGCTTGAGTAGTAAAGTCTTGTGCTATGAATGCATAAGCAGGTAAAGAGTACATGTGTTGAGCAACCAAGGAAGTAATAACCCCCAAAGAGGCTAGAGCAAGACCTAATTGAAAATGAATCGAATTATTGATTGTGTCATAAAGACCTTTATGTCCACGCCCCAATCGCCCCCCCGGAGGAATATGTGCTTCTAAAAGATTTTTTATACTGTGCCCAATCCCGAAATTCGTTCTATACATATGACCGGCAATAAGAAAAATAAATGCAATAGCTAAATGATGATGAGCAATATCAGTCAGCCATAAACTTTGCGTTTGTGGATGGAATCCCCCGAGAAGAGTTAGAATAAAAGTTCCTGCTCCTTGGGAGGTGCCAAATAAATGACTACTTGAATCAGGGTTTTGAGCATAAAGATTCCACTGACCTGTAAAAAGTGGGCCTAATCCTTGGGGATGCGGCAATACGTCT
Organism: Humulus lupulus; assembly: GCF_963169125.1. NCBI lineage: Eukaryota > Viridiplantae > Streptophyta > Magnoliopsida > Rosales > Cannabaceae > Humulus > Humulus lupulus. The sequence goes on from NC_084802.1 coordinate 41,782,511, forward strand.
AAGAAATTATTCCATCGAACGTATTCCCCCCTGGAGCCAGGAATAGCGACATGAACTAAATGTCCTGTCCAAGCCAAGGAGCTTACTCCGAATAGTCCTGACAAATGATGATTAAGATGAGATTCGGCATTTTTAAACCACGAAACGCTCGGTTTCCATTTCGGTTGTAGGTGTAACCAACCCGCTATTAAAGATATGACCGAAAGAACTAATAAAAAAAGAGCTCCATTATACAGATCTCCATTAGTACGTAAACCGATTGTATACCACCACTGATAAACACCCGAATAGGCTATATTCACTGGGCCAAGAGCACCCCCTCGAGTAAAAGCTTCCACAGCCGGTTGGCCAAAATGAGGATCCCAAATTGCATGAGCAATAGGTCTTACATGTAAAGGATCCTGTACCCATGCCTCAAAGTTTCCTTGCCAAGCTACATGAAACAGATTTCCTGAAGTCCACAAAAAAATTATTGCTAATTGCCCAAAATGAGAGGCAAAAATATTATGATGAAGACGTTCTTCAGTAATATCATCATGACTCTCGAAGTCATGTGCGGTAGCAATACCAAACCAAATACGACGAGTAGTGGTGTCCTGAGCTAAGCCTTGGCTAAACCTTGGAAATCGTAATGCCATAATGCCTTTCAAATCCTCCTAGCCATTATCCTACTGCAATAATTCTTGCTAAGAATAATGCCCATGTTGTGGCAATTCCACCCAGAAGGTAATGGGTTACTCCTACAGAACGTCCTTGGACAATGCTCAAGGCTCTAGGCTGAGTAGCAGGAGCAACTTTTAATTTATTATGAGCCCAAATGATGGATTCAATAAGTTCTTGCCAATAACCACGCCCGCTGAAGAGAAACATTAGACTAAAAGCCCATACAAAATGGGCACCTAGGAAAAAAAGGCCATATGCGGATAATGAAGAACCATAGGACTGAATTACCTGGGATGCCTGTGCCCATAAGAAATCGCGAAGCCACCCATTAATAGTAGTGGAACTCTGCGCAAAGTTTCCTCCCGTGATATGAGTTACCACCCCTTGATCACTTATACTACCCCAAACGTCTGACTGCATTTTCCAACTGAAATGGAATATTACGACTGAAATTGAATTATACATCCAGAATAGCCCTAAGAAGACATGAACCCAAGCGGATACTTGACATGTCCCCCCTCTTCCAGGTCCATCAATCGGGTCGGGTGAATTCAATAATAGACGCCTGTTGGCATTCCAGCTTCCCTTCTCCTTTCAAGGCCTATCTGAAAGAGAATCTAGTACTTCTTGGTCGTGAATATCTGAATAGGACGAACCGCTCCGTGGATATCTTTGCTTCGGAACAAAACAATTAGAATTAGTCGGTCAACTGGAATGTGTATTATCCATATAGGAGATCTTTCAATTGAGAAGATCTGTCGACCTGAGACGAAGAGAAATGTCTATCTATTTTATTTAGTTATTCAGTTAAACCAATGATTCGTTATTGTAGCATATAGCAACAACCATTTCATCTGGGAAAAGCCATCTTTTTCTCAACAATGTCTTTGTCATTTGATCCAATAGCGTTCCGTTAGATAGGAACAACTTTGATAAATACTGATAACTCTCAGATGGAGTATTAGAACGGAAAAATCCATTAGATAATGAACTATTGGTTCTAAGCCATCTCTGGCGATAAATCAACAATTCGAAGTACTTTTCTTGCGTATTCTTGAGAAACCAGCATTTATATATAGATGTAGGAAGATCTGTTTGGGAAGTAAGAAGCCCCTTTGACATCTCTTCATCTGCAAAGAATTCTCGATGTGAAAGCACAGAGACAAAGGGCTGATCTTTGAATAGGAAAAAGAGTGGATCTGCAGGGTCCCAAATGAATTGGCTTATTCGAAAAAAGCCTTGTTCTTTGGAAGATCTATCTCGTGTCTGGTACTGCATGGTTCCACTCTGCAAGAACTCCGAATCATTCTGTTGAAGCCCATCCTCTTCATCATAAATGATCCGCTTGCCCCGAAATGACCTAGCCCAATAGGGAAATCCCAATTCATTGGGGCTTTCTATTTGATTGTATCGAAAGCCCCAAGGGCGCCATATTCTAGGAGCCCAAACTATGTGATTGAATAAATCATCCTCTATCCGTTGCGGGTCGAGGACTCCTTCTCCTTCCCCTTCTTCAAACTCCGATTTGTATTGTTCATAGAGAAATCTCTGATCAACGATAAAACAAGATCCATTTTGCATCATATCTAAGGGATTCCTTGGTTCGGGCCGAAGAAGCAATGTCACTCGATCATTATCAAACTGGCTGCAACCTTTTTCTGTCTGTGAGGATCCCACCAGAGTGCCTTCTACTTCTAATAGGCCATGAACTAGATCAGAATCATTCTCAACGAGTCCATAAGAAGTGATCCCATTTTTTTCATTGAGTTCGGGTAGAGACCAAAGGTCTTGAGCGACCGATCCGGCAGAACAACTCAAAAGATAAAGAAGTATCGTTAATTTCTTCATGCTCGTTCCAAGTTCTAAGTACCATTTGTACAAATAAGAATCCCCTTCGTTACATGATTTCTTCTTCATATAGATAGATATAGGATCTAGGGAGAAATTACTTAGAAGTACATTTTGTGCAACAGCCCTTCCTATCTGATAGAAAAGGATCCCATGATCCTGAACCGATCTTACCTGGGATCGCAAATCCCAAGTTTGTCTATGAAGAGCAGATCTAATTATATTAGTGTCTATAATTGATTTCTTCTGTGTAATACTAATCGATAGGGCCTCATTGGTAAGTGCTACAAGATCTCGTACATTGGAACCCATGGTTATGGACCCGAATCCATTAGTATGGAACATTTTCTTTTCCAAGTGGAATCCCCTAGTATATGAAAGAGTGAAAAAGTGCTTTCGTTGTTGTGGAATAAGAAGCCTTCGTATCTTAATGCATGTATTTAATTTATTCGGAGCTATTAGAGCGGGATCCACTTTTTGGGGAATATGAGTCGAAGCAATAACAAGAATATTTCTAGTGGAACATCTTTCACAATCCCTGGAGCGATAGTTCACTAATAGACCGAGGGATAAGTAATTCGACTCATTCACATCCAGATCATGAATGTTTGGAATCCATATTATGCAAGGAGACATTGCTTTTGCTAATTCGAATTGAAGGGTGATATAAAACCGGTCTATTTACGACATCATATCCATAGTTAGCGCATTCATCATAGTTAGAAGCTCCAGCTCCGTATCAAAGTCACGGTCGATATCGTCACTATCATCAATATCGTCACTATCATCAATAAGAAAACCCTTAGGCTTGTTATCCAGGAACTTGTTCAGAAATACTGTAATGAAAGGAACATAGGAGTTTGTCGCTAGGTATTTGACCAAATAGGATCGTCCAGTTCCTATAGAACCTATCACTAAAATACCCCTAGAGAGGGATAGGGCTAAGCGGAGCGAAAAAGGTTTTCCATGAGATGGGAAATGAAAACTATTAGCCCCACAGGAGGTTTGTGAATAAGTGATTGTCTGATAATGAGAAAGGAATATCCGTCTTTCTACTAAACAGGATGTATTGAACTCATAATTCATTAGAGACTTTTTTATGAATGTCAACTAAGTATCGTAAGTAAATTGCTCCCGGTTGTTCAATCATTTGATAACCAGAGTCATTCTTTGATAAATGATCACTATGAGTCAGACTCAATAGAATTTGATCAATCCTTTTTTCTGTCGTTAAGGCAGAGAACTGAACCAAGAGCTCTCTTTCTTTATCATCAATCCAATCACTGTTCACCTTTTTTCTTTTTATTATACATGAATAGGTCTCTTTACTTGTATGACTTAGATGTCTCGTATTTATCGAAAAAGAGATTCGATTGATGGGATTTGGTATGATACTTATGAAATCGATGATATCGATGAGATTGATATTCAAATATTTCTTCTTAGAACTATTGATTTGACCCCATAAGTGGGACCGCCACCCCATAGCATGTTGCCGCCAGAAGCAGAACCCTGTATTTCTTCTAGAGAATCTCCTAATTGTTCCCGAGCAACTAGAAAGAGATTCTTTAACCAGAAAGAATTC
>NC_084802.1:41789106-41791606 GCF_963169125.1 Humulus lupulus
ATCACATCCCGGATCTGATGAAATAGGATGAATTGAGACGGTTATTATCTTGAATATATTAACTATTTCTTTATTTTCCGATCGCCTGGAAGGGACAAAAGAAACATCTTGTTCTTTCTTCAACAATTTCTGATCTCTAGTGGACCTCTCAGTAGGATTCGAACCCAGATGAAGTTCTGACCATCTGTCAGAGAAAAAAGAACGAATGGATCTTGTAGGATTCCCAAGAAATTCTTCGATTTCTTCTGGAAGCAGATGAATAATCATCTGCTTCTCACGTTCCGTGAATAGCCGGGACATTGAGGAATATCCAGAAAGACATTTAGGGAATCGGTCTGATTCTATCTCTGTTCGTTCCGTTTGAAGAAAGGAAGGATCCCAAAGAATCGATCTTTCTTTTAGTTGTTGAATCTCTCTTTGATTGATCAATGTGTGATATTTTGAATCCTCATTACTAATGGAATCAAAATGATATCTGGATCGATCAGAAGATCCTTTCAATTGGCTATAATCCGTTACTTGAACGAAACTAGATCTTGTGGAATCATATTGAATATTTGACGATACATTCCGTACCTTACTAAAAAACCGATCCTTGTTTTCCAACCACACATTGTCTAACCAAATCCAATTCTCTCTCGATATGTTCCTCAAAAAATCCGATTCGTGCGGATTCTTCCCCCAACTAAAGAAGAGATCTTGGCGGAATTGCCACATATGAAATTGAGCACAATTTTGCAAAGAAATAGCCCACTTGTTTCTCGAGAAGATATGGGAAACATGCTCAATATCATTTGATTGAATAGTTGACCCAGCTCCTTGTTGTTTGAAGAAACCCTTCGCTTCAATTGGTATTTTTTCACGAAAAGCAAACATGAGATAACAAATCCAGTCTTTCACTAAGATTTCGAATAGCTGTGCCAAATTCAAGTTGATTATGTTTCGCCTCTTCCTCGGAGAAAGACGATCAAAAAATTCCCAATCATGGTCCTTGAGGATCGGATCATCCATATAATATACAAAAAGAAACTCCAGATATTTGATATCTTTCTCTTTGAATGAGATCTTAATTCCAGCGACGGTTTCATTAGATATCTTACAACTAGAATCCCTCTTTTTTCTGAGCCAGTTCCTCCACCATCGTGAGCCCCAGTTAGATTCAGGCATGATACACTTTTTAGTTATTGGGAGAACCCAAGTACTCTCTTTTGGATCCAGGAAACATCTCTCAGAGATTTTTTTTCCTTTTGGAAGATACAGGAGCGAAACAATCAACCTATTGATATTGGAAGACCAAAAACATTCTTCCAATGTATCATTTCTGGGTCCAATGAAATTCATAGGTATAAGAAGAAGCCCTGTCAAATAGAGATTTTTTCTTTCGACCATCTTTCGATTGTTAATACGATATATAAGGACCGCTACTACAAATAGTACTACACCCTTGATCATGAAATATTGATTGCTTGTTGAACCCTGTAAATGTGAATTGCGTGAAAGTAGGATACTCCAAATTCGGGAGTCCAAGAGTCTTATAAAACGTTCTTGATGGAAAAAGATGTGAATGAAAGATATCACTGAATTCAATTGGGTCCATGAATCTAAGAAATAGTGAGAATTCTTGATCTCTCTCAATTCGAAAATCCAGGATTTGAATTGATGTCCTTTCATTAAGATTAAGTCCTCCTAAATTGCATTGATTTACCCTAAAGATTTCATTTCAATTGGAATTTGGTTATTCACCATGTACGAGGACCCCCGCTAAGCATCCATGGCTGAATGGTTAAAGCGCCCAACTCATAATTGGCAAATTCGTAGGTTCAATTCCTACTGGATGCACGCCAATGGGACCCTCCAATAAGTCTATTGGAATTGGCTCTGTATCAATGGAATCTCATCATCCATACATAACGAATTGGTGTGGTATATTCATATCATAACATATGAACAGTAAGACCTAACAGTCTTATTGAGACTAGAACTCATAGGGAATAAAATTTATGGATGGAATCAAATATTTCGTAGTTACAGACAAAAGTATTCAGTTATTGCTGAAAAATCAATATACTTCTAATGTCGAATCAGGATCAACTAGGACAGAAATAAAGCATTGGGTCGAACTCTTCTTTGGTGTCAAGGTAATAGCTATGAATAGTCATCGACTACCGGGAAAGGGTAGAAGAATGGGACCTATTATGGGACATACAATGCATTACAAACGTATGATCATTACGCTTCAACCGGGTTATTCTATTCCACCTCTTATAACGAAAAGAACTTAAATCAAAATACTTAATAGCATGGCGATACATTTATACAAAACTTCTACCCCGAGCACACGCAAAGGAGCCGTAGACAGGCAAGTGAAATCCAATCCACGAAATAATTTGATCTATGGACATCATCGTTGTGGTAAAGGTCGTAATGCCAGAGGAATCATTACCGCAGGGCATAGAGGGGGAGGTCATAAGCGTCTATACCGTAAAATAGATTTTTGACG